>NW_027526245.1:48926827-48930942 GCF_048455015.1 Haemaphysalis longicornis
TAGCGTTCGTACTGGAGCTCTCAGTCAGATTACAGGATCGTCGTCTAAGTGATCAGTTGAACCTAGAATTGAGCGTGCTTAATCTGAAAAGTAAAGAAAATAGCTTGTGCCCACTTTTTGCTAAATGTAGACGTAAAAATTTGTTTTCTGATTAGCTGGTTTACCGCGGTGCGTGGGTCTGTCGCGTTGAAGGGACGGAGACGTGGACCTCGGCCTCCCGTCACCGTCGCACTGTTTTCGGTTAGAAATAGCCCGAAAAACCGTCGCTGATGATGGTGACTTGACGGGGTGAACGACGGCTGTGTGAATGAGGCCTTACGGTGCAGCGGGGCTGTCCGCACAGCGGCGCCGCCTCGGTGTGTGTTGCGTCGACCCGTTGTTGCCTTCGTTAGAAAACTCAAATGGAGGGGCACGCCCGTATCGCATGCCGGTCGGGATGCCAAGCCTGTTGTGCTGCGTCCGGAACTCGTATCGCCCGGCATTGGCCTCTTATCTGCTCGGACCATTCAAAGCGACAGACATTCCACCCCCGACCTTCCGCAAGGCACACAAACCCGACTTCTTCTCTCGCTCTGGCACTCCGGAGTATACCAAGGTGGGCATTGTCCGGGTTCTTGGTGCCTGGAAACTCTTCACCTTTTCGCCACATCATCACAAAGCATACAAGCAATTCGAAATTACTGCAACACACCAGGAGCAAAAACTATTGGCAATCACCCGCATTCTAGAGTACCTTATGTACGACGATCGTACACCCATTTCAAAAAACTGCGGTATGTTGCCAATTTTTACCAAGAATATCAAAAACATCAACAACCATGTTGAATGCAACATCGAATAAAACAAATTAATAGCTAAACAATGCCTATACAATTCAATGGCACCCAAGTCAGCATCTACTGGGCTCCTGGCTGCGATTCAGAAGCACATGAGAATTAGGTAGTCCACGCACCTATGCAGGAGGCTTCCTCTCTTTTCTTCTTTCTCCGCTGACTTGGCAGCTCCTCAGGCTTTAAATCTTGTTGACTGCTTCGAAACTGCCGAAGATACCACCATACTCCTAGCACTCCGCATACACAAATACAAAAGCGAAAAAAAACTGCCTCCACCAACATACGCGGAGCTATCCCGTTTCGAACGGAACTTCGCTATCCAGAACGCAATACACTTAAACAGCGGAGGTGTTATGCAAGCCCGTAAGGTTGCTGTTCAAAAAATGCCAATAAAGGACGAGCGCTCGTGAGCGCTTGTCATTTTATTGGGACCCTCCTCAGCAGACGCAGTGGCTTCAACAGAAAAACTCGCATAAACCCCGAAAACCGATAAAATACCGAGTGCTCGTGAGCACGATCCTCCAAGTGCCTCGCATAGTGGCTTTAGCAAAAAATACGTACAGCGCTGTCATCATGCGCTACGGCACATGTAAAAAACCAATCGCTAATGCTAAAGTTGAAAAGACACCCTGCTTAGGAGAGGTTACCGTAGCCGCCACATTCTCCAGAAACCATTAGAGATAATTAGAGGCTTGGCTACGAGTGTGCGAATTCCTCCCGAGGCGGCTTGCAGTTCCCTCAACTGCTGCCTTGAGTCAATGACGAAGAGCTCGTGAAAGGCTGCAATGCTAAGGATTACTTTGCATCCACCAATAGCCGCCAGAAAAACGACGGCCTCTTTGATGCATATCACGATGAATGCTACAAACGCAACTATTGAAATAAACAATGATACTAAAACTTAACTACGTGTGTGGCAATGCTCACTTATATCAGCTTCCTTATTGAAGTCTTCTGCTTTAGTTCTAGCTTCCCTAAATTTTTAACAACATTTATGTACTTTTAATTCTAACAAAAGCTGCGGTTGTGTACTGGAAACAATCCGCAGATTGTATAACGCCCTGCACGTAGTCCAGCCTACCGAGCTGTTTCAGGCCCCGCTTCGGTCGAAATATCACCGTTCAGAACGTTGGAATTCAATCAATCGCTTTACGTAAGCAGCAGAAACACAACCTAAATGGCACCGGAGATGAATTGCTCAGAACAATTTAATGTCCCGCGCCTTGCGGCACGGGGGACGGACCGCTGCACACGTGCTGGTCTGCGTGCTCTTAAAGCTGCCAGGCGACAGCTGGCCTCTCATCGCCGGGGCACTCCCGTCTGACGGCTCCGCCCGCTTACAGCCGCCTATGCGCTTATTGAGCGTACATCCCCAGTGTACGCCCCCTCCATCACGCATATTTTTACAGTTCGTTTATGGATTGCAGGAAAGCTGGCTTCACGTTTTCTACCGTGGGTGGGGGCACAACAGTTTAAAAGATAAAAAAGAGAGAAACGTTGTGCGCCGCGTGCCCCTTTTAAAAGATAAAAAAGAGAGAAACGTTGTGCGCCGCGTGCCTCTCTCCCCCCTCCCCACCCAGAAAAAAAATTGCTGATGGCCGGCCCAAGGATAATTCAGGCTCCCAAACGTTGCTTAGGCATACGGTTGTGTACTGATTCATAGTGTTATTCGACGGCAGGGTTTCCCGCAACAGCGCTGGTTCCATTCACCACCCGAATTGTAGAGCGGCTTGCATTGTCGCCGAGGGGTGTGTACCGCATGCGGCACCCTGGTGTATCTGATCTTGAAGGGGAGCTGGCTGTTCAAGCTCTTCCACGATGTAGTGGGTAAAGTTCAAGGTCTCAGCAGGCAACATCAGCAATTTCAGGCACAGAAATCGGATGATCCATGCGTCGTAAGTTGCGAAAGGCGCGAACCATGAAAGGGTGAGGTGCCTGGTCTGGCCACAGTAGTGTGGGCGGCTGTCTGTCTCACTTATCCGAAAGGACAAGGGGTGCAGCCGGACAGGTTTCGGTGCAAGGAGGGCCCGGTCCGGTAGACCAACACCGAGTACAACAAAGTAGATTTACTGCGACAGTATCGAGGGTGGGGACGTTGGCGGTGGCGTGGGTAATCTCCGTGGCCCCGTGGCTTAGATGCGACATGACCTGAAACTATAATGATGATAGTGTTTGGATTGTAAATTCGCAAAACCAAGTACAACAAAATGCGCCCACAAAGTGGTTAGATAAAATAAATGAATAGGAGACTACTAGAATTGGTTCACAGCGACAAACGAAAGCGCCAGGCTGCCTTCCTAATAACTAAATTTTCAAACGCTCTCATAAACGTAAACAATATACTGCGTAAATACTACCCCATTTTAGCCTGTAATGACCGGCTGAAAAAGACGTTCCCGGAAGCACCAAGGGTTAACGACCAGACAAACAGAAATATAAAAGATATCTTAGTGCATGCTAAAACAGGGCCTTCAATACAACCAGTCATAGCCAGCTGCTCCCATTTAAGATGCAAGACTTGCAGGCACCTGCAGACAGACTGCATTGTAAAAAGCACAGCGAGTAATTATGCCACAAAAATTATTTCAGTTTTACGTGCACTTCATCCAACATTGTTTGTAAGTTGGAATGCTCAATGTGCCACAAACTGTATATAAGAGAAACAAGTCAACCTATCAGCCTACGTCTTAAGGGTCACCGGAATCATGCTCTTAGCCAATCCTCCATTGCTGTAGCGCAGCATTTCAGCCAACAATCATAAAAGTTTGATGGCCTTAAGTTGTATATACTTCAGTGAAACTTTAAGTCTCCTAGGTACACAAAATACCGATAATAATATTTAACTCACACATTCAACTGCACTAAACCTGCTGGATATAATGCGTCTAGCGGCAACATGGAATCCTTGCGATATTCACAGGGCATACAGCATTAGGCATTGTCTTGCATATACCTTATCCAAAGACTATGACCCATCGCTCTGCTCCTGACTTGGTCACCTAATTCTTTTTGCTTTCATTCCTTAGCTTCCAGATTAGTACCCCCCTCCCTCCAACATACCATCCCACCAACATTTTCTTTTGGAATTCCAGTTTATTTCTAGTTTTGCTCAACCTTGTCTGGTGCCCTGTACTTCACTCTATCTTTATCTTCTCGTTTTTGAGTTTCAGGACAAGCCTGTTACAGGAATGTTGCTGTGGGCGACATGTGCCATTTTAGATGTGGGGTTGCTTTTTCTTTTGGGTTGTGGTTGTGTGGTTATCCTACGTGTTTTTTTTCTTC